>NC_140205.1:16942901-16987901 GCF_965226575.1 Pagrus pagrus | reverse complement strand
ATTCTTAGCTGTTTGACTGACAGGAGCACATGGCATTGAAGATAGAACCAGCAGACAGTCGTCCCTCTGGTAGGTTGTAGTGAGGCAAGAAAAATAAAAGCTTCTCCATCCTGTTTTTTTAATTGTCAGCTTTAGGCAAAGAGAAAATGACTGTTCTGAATCTGATAAATGGCATCCAAAGAGCTAGATACAGATCCTTGTACTACTTGAAATCCTACAGGAGACATTTGGGAAAAACACTGATACATCCGTCTGTACAGTAAATATGAAGGTACCACCACTAGCAGGTGGCTAACTTCGCTTAACTTGAAAACTAGAATCGGAGAGAAACAGCTCTGGGGGGTCATGTGCCAGGCTATTTCTTGGCCGGGCACAGTAACTTCCTGGCGTCTTGTCGTCACCATGAGGTTAGCAGCAGAGACTCCAGGAAGGCTTTGTACCCTGCCAAGAAATAGTCTGACCGCACTGTAAAACCACAATGTGTCATTTAACTCTTAGGGTTTTTTTTTACAGATTAAATAGAAAGGATATGATGTGTTTATGTATTATCTATTGTCTCTGAGATGTTTGCAGATACATTTCTGTGCCTCGTGTCTTTTTTGCTAAGCTAAGCTAACTGGCTGCTGAATGTAGCTGTATATCTAGCGTGCCGTCACGTTAGTGGTTTTATTTTTTTCATCGAAAGTGAATAAGCATGTTTCCCAACATGTCAAGGTTTCCCTTGAATGTGAAGGCAGTGCATAAAGCCCATTTCTTCCTTTGTTTTTTGTAGATGTATAGAACTTCAGTACCTTTTTGTACTGACTGATATGTGTCTGTAGTGTTACATAAACACACAAATGTCAGAAAATGGTGAAAAATGGCTGTGTTACCCAAAATACAAGGTGACGCCCTCAAATATCTTGTTTTGCCCACAACCCAAAGATATTCAGTTTACTGTCATTGAAGAAGAAACCAGAAAATATCCATATTTAAGAAGCTGGAATCGTAACATTTTTTTTACATTCAACAATTGGACTACTTAAACTGAGCAATCAATTCTAAAAATAATTGGTGATTAATTCAACAGTCAACAACTGATTGATTAATTGATTAGCTGTTGCAGCTCTGCCTAGAATGTCTGGTCAAGTCTGTTATCTTGTTAAATCTTTAATCAGCTAGTTTCTAATTTAAATATAAAAACAATTTTAGACTGTTTTATTCAGGTAAAGGTCTTGCATGGCAACTTTGGCTTAGAAAATATGTAACATCTGAGAACATTGGCTTCAATGAAATTGAAGAAATTCAGAAGATTCAGAAATTCAAGGATCATATTGGCTAGCATAGAAAAATACTCAATATACCCAGCTGTAGACATTTGATATTGTGTGCAATGGACTCCAGCAATCAGAATCGCCAGATTTAATCAAGCTTTGTACATTGCGACACCTCATCTAGGCCAGTATAAGACTGATGTAATGAATTTATGGGAAATGTTGCATCTTTGTCTCTGGCTGGGATGTACCACCTGGCTTGGCACAAAGAAAGGAAAGAGCCAATGCCAGTGTGATGGTGTGAGCGGCACACACATACACACAAAACACACACACATACAGTACACACACAAACACACACTAAATAGGGCACCTCGGGGAGTGAACACCTGTTCCCAAAGGCCTCGGGGTGAATGGAGATGGATTTGGACGCTGTGTTCAGGGGAGTGGTGGGGCGTGAGAAAGAGGGTGCATGATGGAAAGCCATAAAACAGACAGAAGAGGAGGAGAAGGAGGAGGAGAGGTGATAATAGAGGGAGGGAGGTTAACGTCCTGTCTCGTTGTGTAACACGATCTGCAATCCTTTGAAATCTCTGTGTTTGAGTGTGGCTTTTGTTTTTGTGTTGTTGGGTGTGGACAACTGTAGCTGTTGTTGCTTTGATCAGACTGAGTACGGTTTTAAGGCTGCAGTCGGCAACTTGTGGATGACCGCAACTGGCAGTGTGAGGTAACTGATTCAGACTTTTTTGACGGGGAAAAAAAAACCTCGATGCTGCCAGTATTTGGATGAAAGTGATCCATTTATAGGCTTTTTTTAAATCAGACAAGTCTCTAAAAACTTTGCAGAAAATTCTTTAAACATTTGAATGATCTAAATGAAAAGATGTCTAAGTGTCAGACAGAATATATTTTTTGTGCAAAAAATTCACATCAAAGTTCCCCTTTGAGTGAGCTTAGAGGTTTTTTCAGATTTTCTATTTCAGTCCAACATAATTTGCATAATACACTCTCATTGGTAACACAGAGTGAGTGTTTAGCATGTGTCATCTTATGCTCGTACAGTTTCCCATCTCTCTCCACTGGAATGTGGCATCTCCAGCTGTGTGTTTGGATTCACCAGCCAAACATCCAGACAGGAAAACACACATTCTTGTACGTTGTATTCATTTAGCTCTGTGTGTGTGTGTGTGTGTGTGTGTGTGTGTGTGTGTGTGTGTGTGTGTGTGTGTGTGTGTGTGTGTGTGTGTGTGTGTGTGTGTGTGTGTTTGCGTTGGACAGACCGGAACCTTATCGTTAACCCTCGTTAGTCTGTTGTGGATGTAATGAGACAGACGAGTGTTATGTAACAGACAGACCAGGGAGGGTGTTGATTTCACAAACACAATGGGTGGGGGGGTGATCATTGTAACTGGAGGAGCAAAACGAGGGTTAACAGCAGGTGGTTAATTCCCACCACATCCCAGCATTAAATGCATGCACGCGCTTCAGTGAGCTTAAAAAGTAGTTTGTATTCATACTTTAGTATTTAATTTTAAAGCTGTAGTTGGTAATTTTGTATGCCAACAAGATGCAGCAAACTTGGACTCAGTACCTCAGTATGCAACTAAAGTATGCACACAGTTAGTGAAGGCAAGTCACTTGTTTATACAGTCAGAGCCTACTATGAGGGAAACAGAACCACATGAAAATCCTTCATGCGCAATTAAACTGTCTCATATGTAGCAGCCAGGGCTAGATGACAACCACTTTTCACTCCACAAACAGCACAGTGACTGTATTTAAATACAAGGGGGACCAGCAGTGCTGACAGAACAAAACACTGAACTGTGCCGATGTCTAAAATAGCACTATCTCCCTTCTTAGCTTATTTTTACCTCTGATCAACATGGAAACTGATCACACATTACTCAGAAATAAAGTTAAATATCATAATATTATTGACCAAATACCTCAGTATCAATATTTCGACAATATTGTAGAGTGGTAATTGGTACTTTCACAAATTATTAGAACAATTAGATTTTGAATATTAATCGTCAGTAATGTGGATATAATGACTGTGACATAAAAGTTGCACTATTTGATCCATAGTGACATCACAGTTGGATGTGATTGTTCCACTGTGACATCAGAGTTGATTGATAATGATATAATATAGATATACTGCCCAGCCTTAATATTGGCTAATGCTAAGTTCCTGCTCCAGTCATGTTATGTCCTAAATAATTGTCGCTTTGTCTGTCTGTTGGGCTGTTTTTTTTGCAAAAAACAGTGACAATGACGTTAATGAGAGCGGAGAGACTGAACCAGACTGAAGTTGTACCAAAACCAAAACAGTGAGCTAAAAGACACTCCATTCCACACTAATTTACTCATGTTTTTTCACTATGGTGGACCCATTTCACATACAGTCATTTCATTCATTTGGCAATATGAAAATATTGCTAGTGCAGCTTTAAAAACAAAAATGGGCCTAATCTGGAGAGCTGTTACTGTTGGCCTCGATTGCATTAGAGCAGTTCACTTGCTGCTGAAAGGTCCCCCTCCTAGGAAGTGTGTGTGTGTGTGTGTGTGTGTGTGTATGGATTGATTACAATGCCAGTGTGAACTGATAAGAGGATCATCTATCCTGCACACGATCTCTGTTTTGTAATTGGAAGACGGATGAAGTGTATTGACTTTGGTGTGACCTCAAGCTAACCCCCTCACGCAAACACCAATGCACACACACACACACACACACACACACTCATACACACACATACATACATACATAAACAGTTTATACAGTATATACATGGTGTGTTTGTTTCTTTCGAACCTCTCCCTCCTCCCGCTGCAAACAGATGACACTGGAGTGTCTGGGCATAAAGTCAGACCTTGGTGTGCGTGTGTATGTGTGTGTGTCAGCTGAGTTCCCTGTATGTTTTGTGGTCTGTGGGCCCAGTGTTTGTGTTTGTCATGAGGCAAGAGAGCGACAGGCTAATGGTGCACCACGTGTTGTGTTTACATTTTTTGTATGTGTGTGTATTCAGCTGGGAGACACTGCAGCCTTCATACCTAAAAATAACATATTCCCTCGAGCTCGCCCTTCCTCTCTTCAATCTTTATCTTCATTTTTTCCATCTCTCCCATTAAACCCCAAGATCTGTTTTCGTCTTCGTCCTCTTCTCTGTGATGTTTTTGCTCTCTTCTCTGCGTCATGTTTTTGTTTACGTCTGTTCTTTGTTGATGGTAGTGCTCCATGGCCAATTTAGCATGGACTGTTATGATACGTTGAGTGATATAAAGGTAGGAGCCACCAGCATAAACAAATGTCTGACAATTTGTCAGAAATATGATTAATTCTATGTAACTAATATAGTCAGATTTATCATTTTTATATGAGAATGCATGTATTCATTACTCCGGTGAAAACAGGAAATTGTTTCTGCTACTTAAAATGTTTGTTCCTAGCACTGCACCGGATGTAATTTCTTTTACATTTGAAGCTTTGAATATCTGTTGTAATTTTTTATGATGTCATCAGACCCAAAAAATCTTCAAACAAAATTCTCAATTTGAATAAAGTGATTTATCATCAGCAATTTTAGAATGCTCCCAAACTGGTGATTTCTGCCATGTCTTTCTACAGTAGTTGTATGAAAGTGATAATGTCTAGGTGGAGCGACAAGTGAATGCAGATAAATATTTTGTAGAGCCAGACCTATACTTGATTTTTCTTTGGCTGATTCTGATTTTAGTAAAAAACAAACAAGCAAAAAACGCAATTGATAGATATATGTATTTCATGATTATCAAACACTTTTGACAAAATATAGAATTATAAATTACCTTTATTCAGAACAGCCATTTTTGTTTGTAAACCATTCATTTTCTGAGGCTCATCTAAATGTGGGTCTGGGTTGCGGTGGCAGCAGGCCCTTCCAACTCTTAATGGAGGATCCAAGGCATCCCAGATAGGATGTCTAATCCCTTCTCTTGTTCTGGGTCAACCCTGATACCTTCTCACAGTTGGACATTAGAAAACCTCCAGAGGGAGGCGACTTTGGGAGCATCCAAATCAGATTATCAAACCATCTCAACTGGATTCTTTGAATGCGATGGAGCAGTGGTTCTGCCCCAAGTGCCAGAGGTGTCATGATATTCCAAATCCACAATTCGATTCAGTTTTCGATTTAAAAATGTTTTCAGCAATGAGGGCTATGCTATTGTTAGACCAAGGTGCCCTTGAACGCACCATAATGCCCCTGTCGGCGAGTTTAGGACGTGCACCTGAATGCACCATGAAGTCCCTCTGAGTGTGGCAAACTCCGGCAGAAACGGACAGCACAGGAGAGGAGTTTAAATAAATCTACAGAGATAAAAGACACCATAATGCGACAGAGACACAGCATAGTTTTTATTAGTTAAATGACTTTTGGTACAAACTGCTAGTGTGGCGGAGAGTCTTACGAGATTTACCCGCCAAACAGAAACTATGCTCACGTTTGTGTATCTGCGACTTAGCAACTGACGGCAAATTTTTCGATGTAACGTGCATGAACTCAGCAGTACCAACACACAATACTCTCTCCACTCTCACCAACAGTTAACGTCGCCACAATGTCACATTAAAACCACATTCATCTGTGGACAGGATCGCTGTAAATGATCTTGAGCTATACTGTGTATTCAATGTCTCTAACAATTAATTGATCAATAGAAATGACTTGCAGTTCGGTCAATACTACATTTGATTTCAGTTGTCAAAGCTCGTTTCCATCAGTTTTTGATTTAAAATTGAAATCGTGACACCACTACGAAGCGCCTTAAAATGTCAAGGCTTGTCACTCTTTCCCTAAGGCTGAGCATAGCTTGTACCTGTGATCTAATTTGTTAGGTCATTACCCAAGCCCAGATCAAGTTGTAAATTGAGAGCTTTGCCTTGAGGCTCAGATCACCTGCATTACCGCTGATGTCACACCAATCTGCCTGTCACGCGCCATCTTACACGTCTCCCATACAAAGACTTTAATATACCTAACCTCTTTCATTTGGAGCTTCACAAATTTATCCCCTTTTTTACAGAGAAATTACCATGGCCTGAGTTTTTTTGAGCCATGCATGTGACGTGGCTGTAGTAAAGGCTGTGTTGGACCCTTGAATGGTCAGTTGGTCAAGTACCTTGGTCTGGAACGAAATATCCCAACAAAAATTGGATGGATTGCCATGAAATGTAGTGCAAACATTCATGGTGCCCAGAGGATGAATCCTAATAACTTTGATGGTTTCTTCACTTTCCTTTTTGGCTCCATCATTATTTCAGACTTTTAATTTGACCGAATACCTGCAAAACTAATGACATTCCAATCAGTCGCAACTGTATTTTGCATTTGCTGCTAATCAGCATATACTGGCATGCCAAACAGATGGTAAACATGGTATGTATTATACACTACCTGTAGACATCAACATGTTAGTATTTTCACAGACTTTTCAAACCAAATGTTCAAGGAGTTATGCAACCAGAGGAACAAATCTCAGGAACTAAAAGTCTCTTTTGGCAGTCCTGTTTGTGTTTCCACCAGATCTGAAGAAGCGTGACGATTGGACAAATAAGACTCATGATGGCTTCAAAATAACGGCAGCATTTTGGAAAGCAGCTTTCACACATGAGAAAACAACAACACAGAGTCATCCTGTTCCTCCTTGTATTTACTGTTGCGTAACTGATGTTTATTGATGTAGATTAGTTGCATGGCAGACCATTTAGATTTGCAGCTACTACAGTGGAGGTTTTTTTTTTCACCTCTGATTTGCTAGCAGCTTACAGTCACTCAGCATACTGAAGTGTTAGATGGAGAATCAAAGTAAACAAAGCTCTGGACACGTGGATGAATCTGGTGTCTTTTGTTGACTTGAACTTTCTCATTTCACTCTCACTTCCCTTAAAATCTCTTCTGTAAAGCCTTGTGAAACTGTTCTTACTTGTTCCTCTTCTCTTCATACATCTCTTTATCACCCGAAGGCATGTTTCCATTCATGACCATTGGTAATTTCCTATTAATATTAACATTGTAGCCTTTTGTGCGCTTGCAGAAACACGCAGGGTTATTTCTGCTTGCCCCTCTGGATCAGTCATGCTGAAGCTTCTTTTTAGCTTCTCTGAAACAAAACAAAGGGTCTTTCAGTGGAAAGCGCCCACTGCACCGGGCAGCAGCACTGATGCTCTGTTTGTGTGTGTCCTCATAGCTGCACAAACACATGCTTGTGACTGTACTCGGCAGGGTTCAGCTGAAATGGGCGCTCGGAGGCTGATGGCGGTGCTAGCTGTTTGACATGAGGCTAAAGGTATTCTGGGGTGATACTCAAAACTACTGGGCTTTAACTTTTGACTTAAAAAACACAGTCTAGACACTTATACAACACCAGCTGATCCAAACATCCGTTGGGTTTGGTGCTGGAATACACTCAGCAGAAAGTACAGTCATTGTGAAATTGTCCAGAATCGTTTATTTAAGCAGGCTTCACACTTGTGGTAGTCAAAGATATCAGATAGAGGGATTCATCCACCCTACAGGTTTCAGAGAGGTGACACCCTTTGGTGCTCCTGGTCTTTGAAGTCTTTGTAGTGGTGTACATCATGTAGGACAGACAGTGGTGCTTTGATTGTAATGTACACTGACAATTTGAGGGAAACTCCCTGGTGACTCTGTGTGTGTGTGTGTGTGTGTGTGTGTGTGTGTGTGTGTGTGTGTGTGTGTGTGTGTGTGTGTGTGTGTGTGTGTGTGTGTGTGTGTGTGTGTGTGTGTGTGTGTGTGTGTGTGTGTGTGTGTGTGTGTGTGTGTGTGTGCGTGCGTGCGTGCGTGCGTGCGTGCGTGTGTGCGTGTGTGATCTCTATATGATCACAGTGATGTAAGTGGGCCTGAGGCAGTAAAGACATTATATTCACCTGTGATCCTAAAACCAGACATTTGTAAATGAGCAAAAATTAAAAGTGAGTACCTGTGCGAGTTCAGATTTCGCCTTCTGGCTTTTTCTGCCGAGCTGTAGTTTTTCATCTAATCTGCTTTGATTTGCATGTTTGTCACTGTTTTAAATAAAACTGTGATTTCCAGTCTGTGGTGTGTGTGTGGGAGACAAGCAGGCTGTGAATGTGGGTGAAATCGGTCAATGAGAGACATTTTCAGATAATAGACACGTGACAATTTAATTATTACACAATTTTCAAAGAAAACAAATGCTGTGAAACAAATGTGTTATTAGATAATAGTGAAGATGGGTACACAAGGTTTAAAACAGGTATAAAGTTAACGTTAGCTGCCGCCAAAGGTTGAAGGGTGATTCTAGATATTTTTGTTACTATCGCAAAATTAAAACAAAAGGCTGTTACGCTTTTTGTTCTTTTTGCCAACATAACCCATAGAATATAAAAACTAACCATGCATGGGTTCACTTTTCGGCCACGGATGAATACACATTTGCTGCCCAGTATTTCAAGCAGCAGGATGTTGTGGGATTGACTCAAAATAACTTATGGTGCCCATGTTTGTTGTAATGAAGAAACTTGTCTGTCAGTGTAATGCTATGGCTCATTTATTGCTTGTTTTTAATATTTTGTAGACAACAATGGAGCTCTGTAGCAAACAGAAACTTACTAATCAGGCTTTGGGAGAGATAGTCTTTATTGTCTCACGGATTACTGTTTCTCTACATAAGCTACTTGTTTGTAAGATCAGCTGGTTATTGGTTTTGTTTTTTCATGGGATTTGTTAAGATAACTGCAGGATATCACCAGAGAATTCAGTCATTTTACGCTGCTATACCATAGAGGATTATATTTCAACTTTGCTGGGAGTGTTTATCTCCAACATACACTATACATTACAGAGCCAACTCCAACAATGTGATTCAAACAAATAAACATAGTAACATAGTCAGGCCTGTCTGTAAATAGCCGTTTTGGCATTGTTCACATTCACTCTTGATTAAATGCTGCCTATATCGTATTGAACGAAACAGAAGCTGAAGAGTGACACAGCATTTTAATATGGTTTGTGTTTGTGTCTACATGTGCAAAGTCATTTTTATGAACAACTTCTAACTTTCATTGGGTATAACTGACAGCTTATATATAATATGCGTATAAAACTGATGTTGCTGATGCCTCAGACTGCAGACCTTAGTTGGGTGTGTTCATGAATGCTACATTTGTGACTTTTACAAAATGTTGTCAAAAGTTCTCGCATATCCTACTCAATAATGACTTCAAGGAGGTTGATGTCAGTGATATTTGATTTCAAGCAAACACACAGTACATTTCATACAATATTAGTGTCAGCCTTCAAGTACATAAGAAGTAAATTCTACAGTATTACCAAGTTTTCAGGAAGTAGCAAAGTTCAACAAACAATCACCAACTTGTAATCATCTTCCGACGAGGAGAACTCACACTAGGGCTAAAAAAAGAAATGCACCTGATCAGACATAAAACCTATAGGGCAATATGATCCAATAAGCACGAAGCAATAACCCACAAATAAAACCAAACAAGCATTGATCAATAGATATATTTAACATGTGAGCTCATTTTCCCTTCAGGCCATGTTCTGTCCTGGCAACCTCATGTCCGCTCCCCAAAAAGGAAAGTGATGATACCATCTATTTTAAAGTGGTTGTGATTCTCATATGAGTGGGTCTATTTTGAGCATCGGTTTTCAACGGCATGATGTGTTTTTAATTTTTTTTTTTTTTTGAGAAGACAGCGGTGCTGGCGACGGTTCAGCCTTCCCGTCAACTCTGTCTCTGTTCTTTGTTTTGCTTGTTTCCGTTGTCAGTTTTAGAAACTTTTATAGAACCATTGGAAGTATGAGAAAGAAATTTAATAGGTCTTTAGATGAAGTGGTATGAGTTACTTTTGATTGTGGTATCAGTGTTTGTGCATCAGCTCCATCTTTGGATCTTCTTGTCAGAGATATCTTATCTATATATCAAAAATATTGTATTGCCTGTTTATATAGAAGTTGTCAAGATCATCACTTTGTGTTAAAAAATGGTGGGGACATGAGGGACATTTTTCAAATGGTCTTCAACATATGCAAATGTAGGCAATGTAATGCAGGGGTTCAGTCTGAGGTTACAGTAGATAAAAAAGGCGGGGAAAAAAGGTTACTACAGAGTCAACAATACGAAAATATGCAACATAAATGCACAATAATGTTGTCTGACCAAGAAACAGTCTGCACAATTTCAACACCACGTCAATTGAACAGTCCCAATAATACATCTATGTAGAAAGCACCAGTGCATGTCAGTTAGCTGTCAGGAAAGCAATGTATGACATGCTGTGGACTACCTTCTTCTTTCTTCGTCATGATAGGGAAAGTTTGACATTTTTGTAAATAATATTTATTTATTTTCCTGCCCAAAATTATATCTGTCTGTTAATATACAGTTACAGCCAGCAGCCGGTTAGTAAAGACTAACCGACTCAAAAAAGCTGTAAACAGCTAGCCTGCCTCCGTCCAAAAGTGTCAAAATCTGCCAACCAGCACATATAAAATATTTTTCATCACTATAAGGCAGTTACTGTAGGCAGCAATCTGAGGTGTACAAGTTATTATATTTGCTGATGTTTGTAGCATTACAAAACAGCTTCAGGCGCATTACCAACTAAACAATGCAAAAGGCCTCTAAATAGTATCGATATTTAATGTGAGTGTCAATGGAACCTAAGAATCTGACCAAGTATTTGATACCAGTTTTAGATAGTTATCAGTTTATACACAATAGATTTTGGTTAATACTCAGTTAGAATTGAGCTTTGATACCCAGGCCTTCACATGACAACTAGGCTTATTTAGATTTCGGCCCCATAGTTTGATGAGGAGTTTTAGGAAGTTTGGCTTTGGGAGCACTTTCTTGACAACTATTTAAAATTTGATGAGTAAATTAAAAAGGGATCATGCATTTTATGACCTACTGGACTAGGAGAACTCGATTGGTCAAAAAAGTGCTTTTTAATCCCCAAATCAGCCATAAACAGGAGAAACTAGCCACTGAAACAGAACCTGATGTTGAACCAGCGACCTCCCTCTCTCTCTCTCAGCGGTACTGTACATGCCTGCAGTCACTCTGGTGATTTCATGGCTCTTAACCAAACACAAAGACTCCATTATGGCGCCGTTCGCCGAAATAAACTCACTTTCTCTCTCTCCCATTCCTTCTCTCCCTCGTCTTCTTCCTCTTCCTCCTCCCACTCTTCCTCCTCCTCTTTACATTCACATTCACACTTTCACCCACATCTCGGAGAAAAAAGCCACATTTTCCGTTTCATTACCTCATTCTGATCTTGGAGTTGGAAAAGAAGAGAGGGAAGAAAAATGAAGAGGGGGAATGAGAAAGGAAGGAAGAGGTATGAAGGTGTGTGTGTGTGTGTGTGTGTGTGTGTGTGTGTAGTCGTGAGTGTGTGTGTGTGTAATTATTAGCCCAGTAATTAGGCCTTGTCGCCTGTTGTCTCCCCCCTCATTTGCCCTTTGAAGTCTTCCCCTCTGGACTACCCACAATGCACTTGGGAGGCTTCCAGGAGGGAGCAGAAGAGTGATGTAGTGGGGGATGTCGGGAATGTGGGTCAAAATCTGTGTGTGTAAGAGAATTTCTGGAGATGCTGATGGTGAAAAAGAGAGTTGGGGTTGTCGCCGTTCTCCCTCTGTGTCTCTCTATCGTTGGCAGATTGCTTGTGCTGCTTTTTATGTTGGATTCCCCACACACACCCCAGAACACACATCATTCATATGTGCCAGATGCTGTACTCAATACACACACACACACACACGCACACACACAGATACATCCACACACTCACACACACGTCACATGAGTCTCTTTGTTTTGGTTTGCTGCAGAGATAAAACCCGGCTCTGTTACACTCCTCTACAAGAGAGACAAAGAGCGCTTATCTCACATACAGTGTGTGTGTGTGTTTGAGGGAGAGAATTTGTGTGTTTGTGTGAGAGTGTTTCTCCGATGCAGTCATTTTATTTTTTGCATCTTTTACAAGCTGGATTTTCAGCGTCATTAGCTGGAATATTAGTTCCTTTTTTTCCCCACAACCAGACTGTCTGATAGCTTTTTATGTGTTTGTGTGTATGAGTGTGTGTGTGTCTGGCAGCATCAGATCTGCGTGCCGATAGGGCCACCAGGGCCAGCATGACACACTTCGCTTCAAAAGTGGGCTAATGACACACAGGTTGCTGGACGGCACACTTTGAAGAGTACTTGGAAAATGATTGGAAAAATGCTCATTTTTAAAATTAGATCAGTAATTTAAGGTAACGAGCATATCAGAAATCCCTTCTATTGAATGTAGATTTAGTCATATTTTCTGGTTTTTCTTGTGGGTCTCAGAGGTGCTAGTGTTTTTTTTTGTGTGTTTGTTCTCATTATTGTAGTGTATCCTTCACCTGCTACATTACCAGCAGTAGAGAGTATACGAATGTTTTCAACTCAAGTAGACATACTTTTACCTGACTTAATGTTACTATAAAATATCAAATGTCAACACAATCAAACGTTGTGTTGATGCCGTCTTTTTTATTTCAAGCCTGGCAACTATGTTACCCACAATGCAAATAGACCGCAGAGAGTTCAGTCAAGAGATTCGATTATGTTATGCTAGTATAGCCTAGTGCCACTGGCGTCATGCGTCATGAGGAATGTGCTTCAGAGGTCTGCTACGCTCACTTCTGTCTAACTTCTCACCTTCAGATCTTTTCAAACTTCTAGCCTCAGCCCCAACCAATCAGATTTTGCGCAGCTTCCTTTGGTGCCACAAAAGCTGTTTTAACCTTTTTAAACCGTCTTGTTTGGAGAGACATTGTGAATAAAACTAAATAATAGCACTTTTGAGGACTACATAAAGGTGAAAGAACAATCTCAGCTAGAAGTCGACTTACTTTCTTCTTCCTGAGCTTTTGATTTTATGTCATGACATGGATCAATGTCATTGGCAGATGGAATTCTGTCATTTTTCAGACTTTCCATTATTCAGAGTTTTTCTAGGACTTCTCATGTTGTCACCTCGACAGTTGATTCATGTTCTTGGAAACAGCAGCTAGTGACAGTTTGAAATTTAAATTTAAATAACATTAAATAACCCAACTTAATTCGACTTCTGTAGTTAAATAGTCCCAGACAATCTAAAGGACCCTTAAATACTATATTCCTGCAGTGCAATAAATATTTATGAAATGAATTCTTTTAATTAATAAATTCCTCTTCCGGTAGCCTGCTGAGCTTTTAATTAGACCAACTGCAGCAAGCTGAGAGGAAATTCAGGTCATGTCCCCACACATGCACACACACAAACCTACAAGCGTTTGTATATTCCTAATATGTTTGTGTGTGTGTTGTGGTACACGTAATCGAATGACCAGTTAGTGGTTGCGTGTTGGTGTGAGGTTGCGGTCACATGCCCCGACACTGATTGATGAAGTGATTCTCGCCACGCAGTGTCATCAATGACAAATTGCTGAAGGGGTGTGTGTGTGTGTGTGTGTGTGTGTGTGTGCGTGTGCGCGCAGACAGGCAGATGGTGTCTCATGAGTATGAGGGGAGCTTACGACCTTGAGAGACAGAAAGAGAGGAAGAGCGAAAGAAAGAGAGAGAAAAATGGTGTCTGCAGGGGTCAGTTTGTTTTGGGCTGAGGGTCGGGCGGGATGGGCGGGGCATTTCTGCTGCCGCTTCCTCCCTGCATTTCCCCCGCTCACCCAGCTTGCCCGTTCGTTACACACACACACGGGGCGTTAACGTAGCAAGACAATGAGCAGGGACTGGCTTGAGGCAGACTGAGCAAGGTGTTTCCTGTGACCTGGACGACTGCTGCGTCAACACAAACACACTTGTGTGGAACAACACCAGCATGAGTTCGCAGACCTGATTTGACTCTCCCCTCCTTCAATTAGAGTTAATTAATTTCTCCTTGTTCAAATGTGTGAAGGTGTGTGTAAGTGAAAACAGCTGTATTCAAGTCTGTGATATTCATCCTTTATTCATGCTTTGTTCATGCCTTATTCATGCGCTGTTCAAGCATTTGCAGGCTGGATGAATATTGGATTAAAAGCAGCTTTACGTTATTCATGAGCTGAGATATTTTGGATTGTACGGAGGCCTCATGAAATCCCCACGCTGTACACAACAACAAAACAAAAAAACTCTTCTAAATGTTGTGTGCTTGTGTATCAGTCTTCTTCTGCTTAATGGATGTTGACTGTGTGTTTTTTTGTGTGTCCCACAGGCCGTGCACTGCCCTGCTATGGAGAAGATGAAGAGGATTAAGAAGCGTCTGTCGTTAACACTCCGCTCCAGTCAGACCATAGACGAGTCCCTGTCTGAACTGGCCGAGCAGATGACCATTGAGGAGAGCGGCACCAAGGACAATGGTACAGATTTTATATATTGTTTTTTTTTTTCAAATCAAACTGGACAATTTAAGGAGCAATATGGACAAATTTTAATGAAAAACATTAAAACTATCAACAGAATTTGAAGAAACGACAATGTTGACGTTATGTCAAAGACGTTATTGTACTGTGTTGAAGTCAGTATGCTAATCAGCTAGCCCCAGGCCTGAAAACCTCTTTCACAAACACCAACACTTCCCTTGTAGTCAAGCTAGCTGCACAGCTAACTGAGCTACAGTAACAGAAGTTACAGTCATGAAAACAGAATATAGTTGGCAGCAGTTAGCAGTTACTCTAGTGATATGTTGCCCCTATTTGTTGGGAGTCTGAATTCAATGGCCAATTATTCTGAAGCGATATATTATCAATATCGTAATGTGGCTACGAAGGGACACATTGTGTAAAACTAGCATTTACCTTTCCATTTCCATGTTCATTTTGTGTAACTGGAAGATTTTTTGAGAAGTTTATTATGCAAGAGGACATCATTTACTGTTAACTAAACTATACTATCACTCTCTTCTTGCAACAGAAACCAAAACAACATCTAAGCGTACAGGTCGGGGGACATTAAATGTGATTGACAAATCAGTTTAAACTTTAAGAAATCTGGGTATAATCTGTCAAAAATACCTTAGAAAAGAGCTACAGTTCATAAAAAATAATCGGGTTACAATCTGTCAAAATATGTAATAATCAAGCTGCAGTTCTTGCTGGAAAAAAGCATTGAAGTGGTTTGAGAGAATCACTGCCCCCATCCAACCAGGGGAGGAAATTCCACTACTCTGATTTTTACAATATCTTCCTGTACATGTTCGTCACCAGGCATGTCTCACACACACACACACACACACACACACACACACACACACACACACACACACACACAGAAAGAGAGAAAGCTTTCAATAGCTTGGTAGCTCTCAGGGGTATTTAAATTATGAAGCAGTGAAGTTGATGAAGAGAGAGTACAGCATGTGTCAGTAGCAGCTGTAATGGACTTCCAGTGAGTCCTTCTCTATCAAGTTATGTAACGTGAATAAGAGCAAGGGAGAGCTACTTTGACACACACGCACGCACTCGGCTCATGACAAGGTGGTTTGTAAGGAAGAAACATTCACACACACTTAAACACACTTTTCTTGACATCTCTTTTTGTTACATAATATTCTGTCTGTTCTGGCATCACAGTAACGTTTGACTTCAATAAGCTGCTGGTGTGATCCACACATGAAAGTGATTGGCTGTCACTTGTGTTTGACAGCTGCCAGAATAAATGGTTGCACACATCCATCTCTTAGGGAACATTTCCCATTTGAGTCATTTGGCCGTCACTCTCACATTCTGTCACAAGACACAGGAGCAGAAGAAGCTTCAGTCCATGGATCAACAAAAACTAAAGGTAGTCAGCAGTAGTAGAGGTGAAAAGGTTAGACCCAATCTTGTCCCATAAATAATTAAATTTAAAGGAATAGTTCGACATTTTGGGAAATCATTTCTGTCCTAATATATGATTCTACAGCCCGCAGCTGGTTAGTTAGCTAGCTGTGTCTCCTTCCTTTCAATCTTTTTGCTAAGATAAGCTAATCGGATGCTTGCTGTAGCTGCACATTTAGCATACAGACATCAAAGTGGATAGATAGATTTTCTCATCTAAGTTTTGACAAGAAAGCAAACAAGCATATTTCCTATAACATGAACATTTTTTTCTAAATACTAAATCTTATAATCCTTTCTTGGCAAATAGTGCAGACCATAAAGGTGGCTACATGTCTGAGCCAGACTGGCTGAACCTGTTTTATATGACTTATTAAATTAATGAATGTCTGGTTTTATATATGAACCTATAACTCTTAAATGGCTGTGTGAAAAATACTGTTTCTTTTTAATTCAAATTGCTGAAAAAGGTTTCCTATCTCTGCTCATTAAATCCATGAAGATCCCGTGAAGCCCTGACATCTTTACCTCCTTTGTTAATACCATTCATACATGCTTAGCTTATAATTCTGATATGTCTGACAAGCACCTAAGGGCAGTATATGTTAATTTTGGAGCTTGACATGTGGGAACGCAGCACAGACTGTCAGCTCAGAGTTTAAAAGGTCAGACGAGCTGAAGAAAGTTGGCAGCGGCAGACGGATAAACCCACAAGATGTGACACACTTACAGTACAGCCCGTCTAACACAGGTCAGAATGGGATGATATATGACGTGTTTGAACGGGTGTAGCTGAACTCTGCCCACTGAGGGAACACTGATGGTTGAAATATTTACTTGCATGATTTCCTTGCCGAATAGGATTAGAGATTTGAATGCTAATTGAGGCCCGAGAGTGAAGTTCATGCCTTGCTTATTGGTAGTGGTGAGATATTTTCCCTCAGGCTATCAAATTTATTTACACGATATAATCATATATCTATTAACATGATATCAATATATCATTGTTTGAATATCACATTTATTGTCAATACCTGTTATTGGCGATACCCCTAACACCACTCTCATGCTCTGTCAAAAGGTAATAAAATCCACCTATCAGCAAAGCTTTTTATGTGTGTGTTCAGATAGAAAGTGAAGCTAATTTTTCCTTTCCATGATTCACACGAATTTGACCAGTTATGTTTGAGCGGGCTTTGGTTCTTGCTTGTAAAACCATGCAGACCAATGCAATCTCAGAACCCATTGGCGAATGTCTGATAACGACTTGGCTTGTACCTTTTTAATTAAACCTGGCTACTCTTGAAACAATCGGTCATGAATGCTCTCTCAACTCCGACCCATTCTTGTGCCTCAAATTGCTAAATTTAAACAATGACATGCGCTCAGTTAGGAAGTCTTGTCCCAGATATTCTTAATCCGAATATCCACACCGGATACACCGGAAGCCTCAAAACATTGGCCCAGAGGCTAAATCATTGTCAGCTGACAGCCAATAGGTTTCGAGATTGAAACGTTAGCTTAGCTAGTTAGCAACGGACATTTGGATCAGATCCGACCTGTATGTTAGTGAAGAAGATCCATAAAGAGAAAAGAGAAAAAAAAGAGAAAGAGAAAGACTCTCAGCAAGTAAGTGGATCAGTGTATTTCCAAAAATCTCTTTAAATTGCTTGATTTCTTTTTCAAATAACAGAAAAATCAGAGTAACATGGCATCCGGCTCATATTGAGTTAGTTATTCAAATCTAAGTGACTGCAACATTGCATAACTGGAGAAGATTTGATGTCCTGTTACATTTATTTACACACATTTCAACATAATTTATCCTGATGTTTGGTATTTTTGGAAATGTTGGGACCTTGACTTAAATGTCAAATAAAGTTCTGTTGGTTTGCACAGAGCTTGGCTGCACAGCATGCATTTCAAATAAAGAACACACTGCATGGGGTTGAAGAAGATGGGAGCTGATTTTTCTTGTCACCATGTCGTGTTTTTGGAGACTTGTGATCTAACTGCAGAGCCTCTGTTGATTTTCAGAAAACCAGAAATGATGACAGTCATTGTGTTGTTGTGTTTCAGAGCCCTTCATGAGGAATGGCCGCCCCCCCACCTCCCATAGCATGCACTCCTTCCTGCACCAGTACACCGGCTCCTTCAAGAAGCCCCCACTCCGCAGGCCCCACAGCGTCATCGGTGGCACCCTGGGCTCCTTCATGGCAATGCCACGCAACGGCAGTCGCCTGGGTGAGACACACACACACTTGTTTACACACTTACACATACACACACATGGAAGGAAGTGAGTAGTGGGAGAGCAGATGGCATCCAGGAACAAACAGGAAACATGTCACGGTCCTGATACTTCCATCCTGCACTCACAAACCCTTGAGGCAGCTTCTCCCTTCGCCCTCAGCCGGGCTGTTTTTGCCAGAGTGACAGCTGGATGGGGGATTCAGTCAAACATGACGATGTTTCCTGTGTGAACTGATTCATCACACTGGATCCGTAGCAGTGAGTCTGATCCTGAGGCTTGGAAGGGAAGACGATGTTGTGATGATTCAGAGCAGCAGCAGATTTCCAGCTGGCGGTCAGGGAACATCTAAGAGGGTGATGAGATGATTCAGGGGACAGTATGAAACAGAGGAACAAAGTGTTGTGGGTATCAAAATCTAGCAGCCTCAAGGCTTTTTGAATAAAGTCTGAGTCTGAAGAGATGAGCACACAGTTATATTTAAAGCTTGTAATATGTTATAGTGCGGCAACTGATACTTAGAAGAGAAGCGTGTCTGCATTATCTTTCTCAGATGACACTATGTCGTACGCAAAAACCTATGGATCCTGTCTCATTACCCGATCTGTGGAGGCATCTGTTAGAGCCCTTTAAGCTTGTTGCAGAGGTTCCCCACATCGTGATTTGGCATCAGAGCTTCTTTACACACATTGCTAGATCATGGTGGGTTTAAGATAGATAGACTGATGCATGATTTTTGGGGCAGATGCACATACTTTTTGCAATGGTCTTTTTAAACACAAAGATATGTAATAGAGGCAGTTAACTGTAAACTTTATTGTCCAAAAAGACATCAATGCACTGAAACAGTAAACTTCACTGGGAATTCAATAATTACAGATCACTCCAAGCATCCTTTTCTTCATTCTCTGCATCTCGGACAACATTGATACCGATACCAATATTTCTGTGTTAGGAGCCACTGTGTTTTTGAGTGAATATTCTACTAACTATTTGATAAACTGCCATGAAAATTGTTCAAACATTTATGTCCCTCTTTAATATTATTTTGTTAGTTAAAAGTGTTGAATCCATTGCTGCAATGGGGGGAGGAGTAAAGATGTGAATGGTGTATCAACCTGTCAGTCCTTTATTCATTCTAATAATTCTGTAATTATATATTGTAAGATAAAACCTGACCCACCCACCCGAACGTGCATCACCCTAAATTTGGGTGAGATGACATTATGATACAAGATTTTGGATATTGCCCAAGCCACATAACACACTAAAATAAGATGGAGAACATGGTAAATATTGCACCTGCATTGTCATTGTGAGCATGTTAGCATGAGATCAAAGCACTGCTGCACAGATTGGCTGTAGATAACGGCTGTTGACTCTTCCATCATTATTTTCAAGCCGTAGTATTCAGATCATTAGGTTACTGTATTAATGTAACAGTGCTGACAAGCATTCATTTCAGATTCATCATTGTTCTCATAGCCTGTGTGATCACTTACACATCACTGTACCTAACAGGTGTTGCCTTAAACCTTAAACAAACATTGTTAAACGTTGTTTGACTGATTTTCTTTTCCACGTGGCCAGGCAGGAATAATCAGCATCTGTGCAAACAGTCTGTCAGACTGAATGTTACCCTTTAGAGTAACTCTATGTTGTAAGTGATTATACTGTTCGTCATTTCAGTAAATATGTGAGACCTCATTGGTGCATCTCTAAGCTAATTTTTAAAGATGGGGGATACACTAAAGGACTTTTGAGCCTCACACTGGACCCTGGCCTAGATAGAGGGACTTGGATCTAAAAACAGGACAGTTAAGTAGGACATTGATGTGCCACATAGTGCTGCTACACTCTGTGTGCTTATTAGCAAAGCTGCTAAAGGCGGAAAGGAGAGACGGAGAAGTAGGGGGAAAGAAGGATTGTTAGTCTAAAAAACTCAAGGAAGGGAGGAAGGTGCAGGGTTGATGTGTGGAGATGATTAGGAAAGAACAAGAGAAGATAATAGACGTGAGACTGAAAGCAAAAGACAAAAATTACAAAGTTTAGAAAACAGCTCTAGGGGTTTTTTGAAGAGAAGGTTTGGCTGTTGAGAGGTGAAGAAATTATGGGAAAATAGCGAAAGTGAAAATATTATTGTGAGAGAAGGAATTAGGGGAGTTTTTGGAGCAGGTGAGGATAGATATGAAATAGCAGGAGGTAATTGAGAAGTATGTGAAAGTTAAAGGAGGTTGAAGGCAACAGAAAGTAGGACAGATGAGATCATTTGGAGGCTTTGGTGAAGAGGCAAACAAGTTAGAAAAGCGCAGGTAGTGAAGGAATGTGTTGAAGCAATAGAGCGAGTCGGGTTCGGCTGATGCCTGTGAAAACCTTGCAAAAGAGAAAGCAGGATAAGAGAAAAGTATGCAGAGTGAAAGGGATAAAAAGGCAGAAGTGGGAAGTGAAAAAAATTGGTGGGGTTTTTTAAAGTGGGGCAAGAAACAGAGAGAAGAGACAGAAAAAGGGAAGAGAGATCATTTGGAAGGAGACAATTTGAAGAAGGAAAGTGGGAAGAGAATGTGTTTGCAAGGAGTTTATAGAGAGAAAGTAACCGGCTTCTGAGGAGGAATGTGTGACAGTTGTAGGAGAAAAAGGGAGAAGAGGAAGCACTTTCAAGAATCCTGAGTCCTCAGTTACCAAAACATGTGTTGAACAAGTTCTAACTGTGTGCCAAATCAAGAATGTTTGGTCAGCACTTTTACTCAATATGTAAAGATAAATCTCACTTGTTCTACATCCCTGTGCTTGTAAACAGCAGAGCAGCTGACTGAACCTGTTTACAGTGCAACCAAATAAACTCATTTAGATTTAATTAAGTAGTCCATCAATAATTGGCCTTTTTCCATCCGGCATTTTGATTTCATGCTGCTCCTGGCACAAGCACTCTTCCACCCAATAGCACAGTACTTTAAAAGCTTGTTGGTTATCTCGCTGAGGAGTTGGAGGTGTGCAGCTGTTCATCGTACAGCACACTGTGGCTGCTCCTTCTTGTTCCATTACTCGCCTGCAAAAACTCAAAATTTTGATGAACGATCACAGTTAGCGCTGACAAATACATTGCCTTTTCTTGTGATTGGTTCACACAATAAAAGTCAGCCCATATTTGCCACTTGAATGCTGAAGCAATGGGAGGAAAGCAATGGGAGGAAAATGTAGGGTTTGCCTGAGCGGTACCATAAATAATACAGCTCTCGTGTGGCAATAGGAAATGGAACAATATCTTTTCATGTGAATCTCTTGCACGTAGGTAGGCAATTTGAACCCAGTGTGGGAATGGCGGACTCTACCACTAACAATGGCCAGAACTGTATTGAGAAGTAATGACAGTATGAAGGGACACACATGGCTATTGATGAAACAAAAATCAAAAACAGGGTTTGACTTCATGAAAAAACTGAATGATTGTGATTTTAATGGTATTATCGAAATCTGAAAGAAAAATTGGACACAATCAGTTACGCTCATATGGTTGACAGTAGAGTTGGGGTTTATGAAGTTTATGGTTTACCTGCGATTAAACCTGTGTATGACTATGGATCTGTTGGCATGCAAGATTAGAAGTGGTTCTGAATGTGCACACGTTTTTAAACCCAGGAAGAAATTGGTCAAGGTGATTCTATGTGTAGAAGAGGGCAAAACTGTGTATATGCATGGGTGATAAATGATGCCCTTGGGGAAGACGATGAATGAAGGTGAATGGTTGTAGAAGCAAAAGCAAAAAGATGGACAAAAGTCATCCATCTCCTCCTCCAGATGAAAACTTTGCAACAATTTCCTGTTCCTCCCACTTTTCTTCTTCGTCTCTTACAGTATGTCCTTTCTTGTACTTTTGTGAGTAAGTCAGAAGGGCATGTTTTGTTGCCTGCCCTATTATGGTGAATTACACTGAAACACTGAAGTGTTACATTTTCTCTTCCACTTAAAGACCTGCTGTAGTATATCAAGTCCTGCCACTGTAACCAAAACCAAAGTTCAGACGGAGAAGCAGCAGAAAAACCTCACGTTAACCATCTGTGGAAAAACAAAGTGACATGGGTGGAACAGCATGGGTCAGCCCTCGAGGAAAATCCTGAAAACAGTTCAGGTTCTAAAAGTGGAAGAACATTTCCTTTAATCTGAGCAGACTTTGGTTTTGAACCAGATGACCACAGACAGGTTCATATTCTGGGACAAAACTTCATTTAGGTCGTGGTCGCACTGCAGAGTAATGAAGCAGGACTTAATGAAGTTTGGAAATAACGTTCATGCATGAATAGAGCGAAAGAGCTTAGTTAGGGGGCAAATCTACACTCATTGTTTCCTAAAATCTAGAGCAACAATTTTAATGAATAATCTTTCGTGTGATATTTAGAGAAACAATCAGGATTATCATGTTTGAAATAATTGCTAACAGTTAATCTCCATCAACAGAACAGAGATTTCTTTCTCTGCTCGTTCCCCTGCTCTCTGCTTTCACATCTGATGACAGACTGCGTGGTTGGAGGCGCTGACACACTGATGACAGAGAGCTGTTCAACCATAGCTACTCATTAACTGTGTGTGTGTGTGTGTGTGTGTGTGTGTGTGTGGAGTAGGGGGTGCATGTGGTTTGTATATCAGTGTGTTTGCTCCTGCTGTGCTATGGTAGCAGTGGTAGCTTTACTGCCCTGGAGGAAGTGGTGCAGGTTGGAGTGTTTAATCTTTGGCCTCGGGGGTTACAAGGGTGTGAGAGGAGGTGAGAGAGAGAGGTAGAGAGACATAGAAAGTTGGGAAGAAGGTGGTTTGAGGGCCAATACAAAATATTCAATTTAGATACAACTACTACTTTTAGTACTGCAAATACATATCCTCCACTCTCACCACTACTAGCGCTTCTATGAATACTAAAACCAATAGTTCCCAAAGTTTTTGGCCTTTTGGAAGCTGAAAATATTTCTGAGTTGGACTTTATTGAGGTAACATGAACATCAAGACAATGAACTGCATGTTTCCTTTCACACGTTTCTAATTTCTGTTGTAGAATATTGACAGTAAACCTAAGAGCAAAACCACCACTTCATACTTAACATTTCTTTCTGAATTCTGAGTCAATTCTGCTGTTAATTATTTATCGTTTCCAAATGAATCACATTTTTTACAGCAGACATTTTGACTTTGACTTCACAGATGGAGCTAATGACATTAACGATGTCTCTGCTCCAGCAGTTAATGCAGTTCATCAAAAATATCCAGAAACATGTATTTCTGTATCTTGCTGTGTCTTTTAATGTATTTTATAATTCTCATTGTCTCAGATATCGTGCATGAGAACCTGAAGATGGGCTCAGACGGGGAGAGCGACCAGGCATCAGGAACATCTTCAGACGAGGTGCAGTCTCCAACTGGCGTCTGTCTGAGAAACCGCGTCCACCGACGGATCTCCATGGAGGTGAGACAGGCTTGCACGTGCACACACTGGTGCAATAATTACTAAAAATGGCTTACACTGCATGTCTACATTCCACCCTTCACCCCCTCTCCTCTCCTTCTGCTCTGTTCTTCACCTCCTCCTCTCCCCGCTCCGCCTCTGCCTCGTGGGAGATCTGACTCGGGTGGGGGCTTGAGGCGGGGGTCGTTCATCTCTTAATGGGCTCTCAGTGTCTAGGCTTCATGATACTGATAGTAGTCGTGCTCCCTGAGGACCACAGCAGCGGCTGGTAAAGAGATGCAGTGTGATAATCTGTGCTGTAACCACAGTGATTTTCTATAGGTCAGACATGACATCGTTGAGCCCAGAGAGCATGCTGGGATAGTAGACTCCTTTGTTCCTCTTGTAAGGATGCCATTCAAAAACATTAATTAAATTAGAAATCATCTTTGATTTTCCAGTGACTTTTATGCCCTCTTTATAGGAATACGAGTTACATTCGCATATAAGCAAACCATGTTGTTCCAGAAGACTCCATCCCCTCCAGTTTTCAGGTTTTGTTTTGGCGCACATCTTTTCAAAACCAAAAGCTGTTCCATCTTCAGCGACCAGAACAAGTTTTTTAAATACTAACCAGAGATGAAGATGATGCATTTTTATTCAGTGGCCCGCTGGGTACACCAGCCACTTACTCAGGCTCAGCAATAAAATATGAACAAGATGAATGGACAAAAAATCTTAGCATCAGGGGAAATTTCTTTCCTTGCTACTTTCTCATTTCACTGTGGTTTTTCAGACATTTTTGGCCGCGAGCCACCATTAATTTCTCGGACTTGTGTTATATTGTTTCACACTAACCATTACATAAGCTAGAAAAGGCTGTAAACCTCTATTCCATAAATAAAATGATGCTAAATGTTGGCTTTATGTAGGCTTATACGACGGTACTTGCAGACATTCCCAAGAAATCATCATCTTTATAAATATTTAGGAAGTTTTATTCTGAAAAGGGCGAGCATCTCAGCCTGGAGGCCTCCTGCCCCCTGCTGGCAGAGGAGCATATGTGACAATAACCAAACCTTGACATCCTTGATGTTTTGTCTCACACCCACACACCCACACACACACACACACACACACACACACACACACACACACACACACACACGGTGACCTATTTTTCAGTCGTTTGGAGTGTTTATCTCATTTGCAGGTGCACAAAAAAAGGCAAGGTGAAGGATGTGGTGATAATCACTTGACCTGGTGTGGAACACACAAAAGCTGTGTTACATGAGCTTCAGTGTGCTGCTCTTCCTGTGGTTTGATACCGCTAGAGGTTGAAATGAAACTGTATTGTGTCAGTAAAGAGGTTAAGGATGGTGTGCACGCTCACTTACTGACGCTTGTTACCAGACAGTCAGATTTTTTTCAGTTTTGCAGTTTTGTAGCGGCTCTACACTCACAGCCTGTCACCTAAACACATCACATCTTTCATAATCTAAGGAGACACTGTTTATCACGTCAACAAAGCAGTACATGAATACATTTGTTCAATGTGCACGGTGTAATGTTAAGTTTTAGTGTTATATATAACTGTATAACTTTATATTTAAATCTCAACATCACATTATTACCAATATCGGTAATAATAACCAATAATATTAACATGCAACACCACTGTGGTAAATACAAATCCCAGGTCTATAACAGTTTGTCAGACGTAATGTAGGCGCTAATAACTTTGAGGTAGTGGATCCAAAGTGAAAATAACAGATCTACAATTACAGCTGCAACTAACAAATATTTTAATTTTCAATTCAACTTTCTATTCATTTTTCAATTAGTTAATTAGTGATTTAGTCAGAAAGTAAGGTGCAATGCTTATCACAAGTACACAGAGCCCAAAATCTTCAAACAGCTTGCTTAGGATACAACATTTTAAATGATATCAAATTGGAGACAAGGGGCAGATCTTCACATTTTAGCTGGCTCCAGAGGATGTAGGGAAGTTTTTCTTGATATATAACTGAACAATGAAATGATTATCAATTTGTTGCTGTTTAATTTTCAACACTTGACAATTGTTCAAGCCAGGATGACAAAGTGCTTCGCAAAAACTGAAGGAACAACATGAGTCTGAAGGAAATGTAATGAAAATAGATGAGATGCTGAGAGGCCGGACTAAATCTGTTGTTGACTGATGATTTTTCAGACACCATCTTACATCAGAGGACAAGCAGTACAGAACATATTATATAATACTTCACCTCTTCATGACACCGATATGCTCCACATAGTCAGAGCTTTTATTTGAACTCTCAGTTGTCATAATGCTGGCATCTTCTCTGAGCAGCACTGTCAGAGAGGACAAAGGACTACAGTTATGAAATGAGAGAGGATGAGTCGATGGTATTTGTGGAGAGGCCGAACTTAAAACGTGCGTATGATAACCAAACAGATGCGACGTCTTCTTTCACTGTATTTTTACTCCACTCTGCCTTGTTTTTCTCCACATCAGTCAGCATTATTTCAGTTCTTGATTTTGATCCCAGAATAGATACAATCACTCGTCCACAACAATAAAATATGAGCCCGGTGATATTGACAGCGACAGCCTGCAGTGTGAATGCAGACTGTGAATATGAGCTATAAACATTAATAAACACATGTATTATTTATTTTTATTCTCACCTGGTTTTCTCGCTGTTTTGTTTTCACAATCTGATTTGTGCTCACAAAGGTTGTACCGTGCAGCCACAGTCACGCCTCGACCAGCTGCCTCTTATTTTTACCTTCTATAAGATGGTGATCGACCTGATCTCTGTCTTCTCTCTCAGGGAATAGGAGGAGATGAGAGCGAGCTATTTTCGACACGTGTGTGTGTGTGTGTGTGTGTGTATGTGTGTGTGTGTGTGGGTGGATGGGTGGACTAGCCTACATTGTCTTGTGCTGCTTGCTGCTGAAACATGCCCCGAACCACATACTGTATAGATGATAGGCATGCAGCAAAGTATTTTCTCATGTACAAGAGTGTGCAGAAAAGCAAAGGTGTGGCTCCTAACCATCAACTCATGTGGTTAACTAAGCCTTTGTTTTGGAGTTTAATAAGTATGAGTAGCAGAGTTAGGGGTTTCTGGCGCAACTTCGTCTACCTCCAAGGTGCATGGAGAAGGGAAAAAGGTCAAAGAGGTCAAGAAGCCCCAGCTAAACTTGTAGTACATGAAACAAATTTATTAGACGGCGCACTGGCCTGATGAAGGCCACAAGCCAAGCCACAAGTCATAACGGGTCGGTCTAATAAAGTTCTATACTATATTACTACAAGTGTTACTGGAGCTTTTTGACCTAATAATTTACATGCTTCTGCAAAAAACACATCAGTTCTCTCGTACTGTCCAGTGCTGCAGCACTGTATTCCCCCTCTGTCTGAACCTCCTGAATACCCAGCCTGCTCTGATTGGTCATTTCACACATGCCTGACCCAGCACAGCAGAAGAACAGCTGTGCTAATTCAATTCTTATTTGCCAAACTAGGAGCTAGGCAAGAAATATGCAAATGTGTGACATAGTGACGTGTGATGTAAGGACTTTGACCTTTTTAACTTTCAAGACCTTTAACATGCGCAAGAACCTAAACCTAAACACTGAAGGAAAGGAAACAAAAACAAATCATAATAGGTCTCGTTAAAACATTTCTTTACCTGTGTGTGTTTCAGGACCTCAACAAGCGCTTGTCTCTGCCTGCTGACATCCGAATCCCTGACGGTTACCTGGAGAAGCTGCAGTTGAGCAGCCCGCCCTTCGACCAGCCGCTCAGCCGACGCTCCCGCCGAGCCTCACTGGTCAGTGCCTGTGTTTTTGCGTCTGTGTGTGTGCTACCGTTTATTGCTTTGCAGCGCTGTTACCAGATTTCCCTTGTGCAAGTTACCATGGAAACTGGCCCGATGTGAGACAAGGATGGATTAATCTAGAGTCATGAGCGCTCACCTCCTGCCTTTTGCCCATCAAATTAGATCATGATACTCAGCAGTTGTGTGATCATGCAGCTTTGTTGCAAATGAGGTTTATGCATATTACAAGTTTGCCAACAGCGACACCCGAGTTCATAAAAGTAATCACTAGTGCAAAACGTTTTTGATCCTTTCTAAAAGATCAGGTAAAGAAAACACTGCACAAAATCAAAAGAGCTACATTTTGGCAAATTAGCACCATTGAAAGTATGCCAAATTAACTAATAGTGGTTCCCGTAACCCTAACCCAAAGACAAAGAGAGCTGCACAATCGTTCAACACCAATACACAGAGAAATCCATCACAAGAGTCAGAGAGAGCAATTTCTACAACACGCCTGCATTCTGTTTTGAGTTTATATCAGGGGTATCTTAAAGATTTTGTACAACTTCAGGTCCTTAATGAAAAAATACTGCCAAATATACCATTCAACTTTAACCTTGTCTTATACAGTACATGGCC
Organism: Pagrus pagrus; assembly: GCF_965226575.1. NCBI lineage: Eukaryota > Metazoa > Chordata > Actinopteri > Spariformes > Sparidae > Pagrus > Pagrus pagrus. Next base: position 16,959,618 of record NC_140205.1, on the reverse strand, counting down.
CCATAACTTAATCTATGCTAAATCCTGACTTTGTCCTCTGTCTTTTCCTCAGTCGGAGATTGGTTTTGGGAAGTTGGAAACGTACATTAAGCTAGACAAACTGGGAGAGGTAAGGAAGTCCTGAAATCCCATCTGACACTAGGGAAGGAAAAATATTGCACAAATCACTTAAATTCAGTAATGTTGATCCATTGTCTGTGTTGCTTCCAGGGAACCTACGCCACAGTATTTAAAGGACGCAGTAAACTGACGGACAACCTGGTGGCGCTGAAGGAGATCCGGCTGGAGCACGAGGAGGGAGCGCCGTGCACCGCCATCAGAGAAGGTATTCAGCATTTGTCTATTCGATGCTACATGAAGCATCTTAACTCATTTTATCACTAGTAAAGTGATACATTCAACCAAATAACATAAGTAACATGATGTGTTGCTTGTTAAAATAATTTAATTTGTGGTGCTCAAAGCATAAAACTAAAAAATAAATAATAACATTTGTCCAATACATTTCAGAGTCACCGTCTGTTGTCATTAAAAAAGTGTTACATGTTTTTCTCTTTGTGTAAACATCTGTCTGTCATTGTCTCTGTAGTGTCGTTACTGAAGGACCTCAAACACGCCAACATCGTGACGCTACACGACATCGTCCACACTGACAAAAGCCTCACGCTCGTCTTCGAGTACCTGGTAAGTCCCTCTGCTTCTCCATATGCTCAATGCATGATGGTCTTTGTGGCGAGCTTTACAGCCAAAATACCAGATATAAAAACACATTAGTGTTTATATAGCTTATATTAGACATTTCTTAAAGGACCATTCCAGAATTAGTCACAATTAAAGATTTTGTTCCATTTTGCCAACCCTCTCATCTTAATTTATTCCTATGGAGTTCCAAGCAGCAGAGAAAACACTCCAGTCTATAATCCCAAATCATCGCAGTTGATAATGTTGATCATAATGTTTTGAAAATCTGTATTAGGGCAATATAAGTTTGTCATTATTTTATATATACTGAAACAAGAACATGAAAGCACTTAGACATTATGCACAGTGATGTAAAACAGGAAGGAAATGTAGGAAATGAGTAGAAAAATAAACAAACATAATAACTGCTTTATGAGTATATATATGTGTGAAACAGCAGATTGATGAGTCAGAATGACGACGGTGAAATTCATGTGATAAAGTCACATTGTGATTTGCAAAACAAGATTTCTTGGTGTCATTGTACCTACTTCCTGTCTGATGGCGTCATCTCTCCTGGTAGGATAAGGACCTGAAGCAGTACATGGATGACTGTGGAAACATAATGAGCATGCACAATGTGAAGGTCAGTATGACTCTTACTATTACTGATGATTACACTATATGCTTCTTCTTTTTTCTTCTTTTTTTCCCCCTCTGTAGTGGAAAAAACATTCTCTCAACTCTGAGAGCTTTTATTTCCTCTTTTCTGTGTGTGTTCAGTAGAGATGAGGCTGCATAGTGTTTTGCCAGGAGCACATTTTAAAATGTTGCATCAGTTAATGACCCTTTGACAAAAATAGTTACAGGAACTTAACTCATAAAGCGACGGACTAAAAGTCTAATAAGCATATTTGTGTTTGCTTTTACATCCCGTCCCAAGATATCTGAAAATTAAGCAAATTAGACCAATACAGGATTTTTTAAAAAGTGTTAATTGTATGAGATGCAGTTTTTGCATCAAATAAGACTTGACTCGAGAGTGTTTACGTATGTTTGCAGGTTTTCCTGTTCCAGATTTTACGAGGGCTGTCATATTGTCATAAGAGGAAAGTTCTCCACAGGGACCTGAAGCCTCAAAACCTCCTCATCAACGAGAAAGGGGAACTCAAACTGGCTGATTTCGGTAAGATGTTGTTTCAGGCGCGGTGGAGAATGCAGAAGCCGAGTGTTTCTGTTGTTCTTGATGTAAATTTGGCAAGAAAAGTATGAAAATCGTTTGATTATTTCTAGTAGTGCACTTTACAGATATAATGCCTCTTCTTTGTGTAAAAATCCTAATGTCTGCTCATGTTTTTGATGGGTTGACAGGTCTGGCGAGGGCCAAGTCTGTCCCGACTAAAACATACTCCAATGAAGTGGTGACTCTTTGGTACCGGCCTCCTGATGTTTTACTGGGATCCTCTGAGTATTCAACACAGATTGACATGTGGTATGTGTGTATATGTATTTCATAGACTAAAGATTCAGTCTAATAATAAAAATAGGCAAAGATAATCATAAAGGTTAGTGAGTACTGCTTGCTACTTTTGCAGATGCTGCTCCTATTGCTCCTGACATCACTGTGTCATTTGTCATGTCCAGCAGTTGGAGCTTCAGCTCATGGAGGCCCTAAGTGCCCAATTGCCACAGTTTGCGTTGAAAGTCGTACTCCGTTGAGTCAGATCAATTAAATCTGAATGCACAGACATGATACACCTGTTTTGAGATTCAGCATGACCTGTACTTCCCGAGGATGTCAGTATCTCAAATGTTACATGCAAATAAACATAAATAAAATGACGCTCCAGTGATTGTTGATTATAAACCCATGGGCATAATACAAACAGGAACTGCTAATAGCTAATTCCACGTATTTTAATGGTGGCAATTTGCCGAAATTTAGTTTAGCCTAAGGCTGACTGACTCTGTGGCAACATTATACTTCCAAATTACATCCTCCAAAGCATCATGGGAACTGTACTTACTAAGAGCATGATTACCTCCCATAGAAGTAAGACAAAGAATAATAAGTAATGACAAAATCCATATTTACTTATTTTCTAAATGGGCATTTTCCCCTATATTCTGACATTGTATCCACCAAACAGTGAATCAGTTTATCAAGAAGGTAATTACCAGATGAATATAATATAAAAATACATCCCTTGAATGAATTTGCTGTTCTGTGTGTGTGTGTCTGCAGGGGTGTTGGTTGTATATTCTATGAGATGGCTGCAGGTCGGCCGCTGTTCCCCGGCTCCACCGTGGAGGACGAGCTCCACCTCATCTTCAGGTTACTTGGTGAGTAACTCCTGCCAGGCCAGATCACCATAGTAGCATGAATGCCTCATCACATGTTATAATGTACCCGTTTACCTGGACAAGGTGAAACACTGTATATGTGACAGGCTGTGATTCTGTGACTTCAGGCACTCCCACAGAGGAGAACTGGCCGGGAATCACCTCCATCGAAGAGTTTAAATCCTACAACTTCCCCAAATACAAACCACAGCCGATAATCAACCATGCTCCCAGGTACATGCTCTGCGTGTCTGTTTCTTTTTTATGCTTCAATGACCCCGCACATACATGCAGTACTGGTGTGTGTTCATGTGTGTGTGTGCCATGGGCAGGAATTCCTGTGGAACATTTCACAGACAGTCTTCCACTTCCTTCCTCCCATGAGCCCTCACATTCCCATCAGGCCGAGCTGCAGGCAGACAGTTAAATGTTGCTCTTCCTTTTGTCTCCTGCAGGCTGGACAGTGAAGGCATCGAGCTGCTGCTGTCTTTCCTCAAAGTGAGTGTTTACCTCCTTCATAATACCCAGAATGCAGTTCACGCCAATGTATTTCACACCTGATGCTTTTTGATTTTAATGTTCTTATATTGAAGCACTGTTGCACATTAAACTAACATACTGTAGATAAAATGCCTAATAATCGAACATCCCTTCAGTACCAGTTGTAGACAGCAGGAGGCGTAACACTACCAGTGTTTCCCTTACACAGTGTTTTCACTGAACATATTGGGAGGCCTGTTTCTAATGTGTTTTAGTTCGTCACAGTTTATCTGACAAAATCGATGATTGCAGATACAACAGCCACAGAGTTGTCTGCTAAAATCACAAGATGGTTCACATTTCCTGCTTCTGTCTCCGCAGTACGAATCCAAGAAGAGGATTTCAGCTGAAGAGGCCATGAAACATTCCTACTTCAGGCAGCTGGGGATGAGTGTTCACACACTGCCTGAGAGTGAGCACACACACACACGGCTGAATAAAGCTGCAGTCTGTCTTCTTTAGGCTCATTTACTGCATTTTTCCTGACGTTTTCTGTAGACTGAGTCTCTCCTCTGTGTGTTGCAGTTATATCAATATTCACATTAAAAGAAGTGCAGCTGCAGAGAGATCCGGGCTACAGGAACTCCTCGTACCCAGAGTCAGGTGAGTGGGGATCACATCCAGATGCTTCAGGATTTAATCTGGTTCGATCATCAGACAAAGGAATAAAACTTCTCTTACTTGATCGTACTCGAGGAACTTTTAACTGGTAATGAAACAGTATCAGGCAATGTCAGGCTTATTATTATGAAGACGTAATACTACAAGGGAATGTTGATAACTTCAGCTTTAGCTCCACAAAATTACTGTAACCGAGCAACTGTTGGGAACTGTAATGATTACATATAACCCAGGTGCATGAATGTTAAAGGGATATAGTATAATATTAAATATTACACTCACATAACTACCAAGACACAGATAAAAAAAAAAGGGTCTGTCCTTTTCTTTTCTTCCAGGTAATGGCAAGATCAACAGGAGGCAGAGCATGCTCTTCTAATGTCTGATGAAGAGGATGGTCGACTTCCCAGCTTCTTCATGACTTTCCACCAACCTCTCGCATGAGCCCACCTCCCCTCGGATTAACCCCACCCCTTACCTGCACACACACACACACATAAACACGCACACACACCCCTCTGAGCGAGTGACTCTGGGTTGAATCTATTTGAGACTGTGTTTATTTATTGGGGGGCGGGGTGAGGTTGAATTATTTGCTGCTAAACTACTACTGTCTGTATTTAACACACCGTGTGTGTGCATGTGTGTGTGCGTGTGCGTGTGTGTGTACATGATGTGAACTCGAGACGCCATGCACAGTTGAGCAGTCAGTAAGGTTAATGTTGTTTTTCTTCTGACTACGATTCTCCGGCTTCCGTTGAGTTAGAATTCCACTGATGTTGATGTTGACGCTGTGATCCAAGTTGTTGTTCTTGTTGTCGTACTTGGAGACCGAACGCTTCAGTTTCTTCAGATTTTTTCTTTTTTTCTTTTTTTTTTATATAAATATGTATATCTATATATATTTGGAGTTTATGTTTTGTTTTTCTTCGAGCTTCCGTGACTAAACATTTCCAGGTTTTTAAAAGACTGGGACGGCTTGATGGTCTTGGTTGGGGGAGAAACGGTTTCTCTGGATTCCTCATCGTCATTTTTCTGAAACATTTCAGTCGGACTCTGCTTCTGGAGGCCCTGCTGCCCGCTGGAGGTTTACATTGAGGGTCAGAAAGCAAGACTGTGAATGGATTGTGGTATCAATTTTGGTCTGCGGGTTAAAGAAGCACACACAGAGTCCAATCAAACTGGGAGAACATGAAACCAACGTTTGGTTCTTTTGTTCTTTTGCCCATTCTGGCTCAGCACCAGGACCAAAACTGAGGAGGAAGGGGGGAGGCAGGCAGTTCTGAAGACGAGTGAAAAGCACAGATGAAAGAGAGGGATACTGAAGCTGAACAGGAAGTCATGTGACGTCCCACAGGAAGCCAGCAAGCCTTCCCTTCAACCCCTCACAAAACTGCCAGGACTTCAGTGCTTTTTTTAAAAAAAATACATGCAAGCTACACGTTCTCGCTCTGTGTGCATTCGGAGATCTCACCGCAGTAACTCTTTGTTTTTAACCTGCACTTCAGTGTGTTTTCTTTTTGGAATCAGGGACCCGGGCCTCGACACGGCCGAGTTTACCCAACAGTATTAAGATGTGTTCTCTGTGTCTGTGACCTTTGACTTCTCCATGTGAAACAACAGCATCAATGTGGCATGTTTCTCGGAGGGAGAGGCTGGCGGGGATCGGGATGAGATGTTCGGAAGTAAAATGGTTGTTTTCCAGTTGGAATGGGACCACTGCGCTCTCCAGCATTTGTACACAAGGAAAAAAAAGATTTCAAATTGAAATTTTAGAATTAACTGCCCGCTGTGTTGTTTGCAACTGACAGTGATGCTACAGATGAAGCCATTTGAGAAATCTCACTTTTGACTGCATGTTTACTGAAGAAAGTCACTTCAACACCTTCACTTAAATGTCCACTGGTGTTCTTTTTCATTCCTGGCTCAGTTTAGTTGCAGTATTTGTCTTATTCTTGAGGACCAACAAAGGTGTCGTCCAGATATTTCCAGCAGCCGTGTGATAACACAAAGTGATTCATCATTTTAAAGGTACAACTTGGCATTTTGGGAAATATTTGTATTTGCATTCTTGCAAGATTTAGATGAGAACATTTGTTTGTACAGTAAATTTGAAGCTAGCAAGAGGAGCATGTTAGCTTAGCTTAGCACAAAGAAGAAAGTTGGGGGAGAGCTAGCCTGGCTCTGAGGTAACCGATCTGCCTCCTAATGTCTCAGAGACTTCAGAGGTTGCTGGTAGGAAGGTCTTTTAACCTTTAAACAGAACCAGACGTGCTGTGTCATTCCGTTTCTTGTTTTTATGTTAAGCTAAGCTTAGCTACATGTTTATTTTACAGACATGAGAGCAGAATCGACCTTACCATCTATTTCCCAAAATGCAGTTTATTTGTGATAAACTGAAACAAATTTGTGTTTTTTTTGTGTCGGGCTTTCCGAATCAAAAAGCAAGACCACCAGAGTGGCCATTTTGCTCCAAAATTCAACATCACGTCCATCGTGGAAAAGGTAGAGAGAACACTTTGTACACTCACAGTAGCATTTAAAAGAACTGAGTGCAGTGCAGAGGCTTCTGCGCCTAAAACAGCAGGAATGCATTGAACATTGCATGTTGAACATTGAATACCTGAGGGAGATGTTCCTGTCACAGCAGCTTTTTTGCTCAACATCTACTGGAAAATTTCACAATTATTGTCTGTTGAGATTTAAAGGATTTGAGCAACAATGGAGTTCTCTGTTTCAGCGAAAAGTGCTGGAAGCTCTACTAATGCTTGATAAAGTTAAATTAATGGCTGAGAGAATCTACGTAACAATCATTAACTTTAACAGTTTGCAACTAATAATGTGATAATCCTGTAAACATACTTTATTTCACATTATTTCAGTAATTGAAAACTCTTCAACGTGGATCAATAAATGAGCTCATAATTTGATAAATTAAAGCTCACAACAGAACAAATACAGATGGAAGATGCTGTTAGTGGTTTACATTTAAAGTAATGTCACAATTATTGTGTTTACAGGAAAAGAAAGTCATTATATTAATGGTTTATATCCTGTATTACATTGACCCATTGCCCCATCATTTCTCCCCAGGTAGCTTTAAAATGAGGAAACCTTCTTTCCCTCATTGTATTTCCCAAAAACTGTATCTAAGTGTTTGGATGCTGAGTTTTTTTTCCAATTTTGTAAACATGCCCGTGCAGGATTATTGCAATGTTAGCTGCAAATGGTGTTTCTGCTAATAGCAGTTTTTCTTGACATGAACAGCAGTGACATGCATTAAAGGAGATTTCTACAACGGCTTAATATTTATCATTGTAAAACTGTAAAACTTTTTCAAATGTATGAATGACCTGACTTTATGTGAACATGTCCGAACGTGTGTATGTGTGTGTATGCGTGTGTGTGCCTGATGCATGGAAGGCCTGCTGTGTTGTGAATTCGACCTCTCTGAAACACTGAGCTGCCGGTCAACAGTTGGTGTGTGACTCTTTTTACTGGAACTATTTATTTCTCATAACCATCGAAAGTAAATTTAATCTGTTTCATAAACCGTCTGTGCTGCAGTCATTCTTTCAGCGGTGTGTATGGCAGCTATAATGAATCTACGGAAGCCACGTGATTCTGAAAAGTAATTCTTTTTATTAACAAAAAACAGTAACAATTCTCTCAACAAAACGGCAAACACTGAGAATACATTTCCATTCATTTTTTTTCTATAAAAATAACCAGGAGTAATTTTACAAAAAAACAGCCTTTGTGCAATTTTGACCTGGAATGTCATTTAAAACCTGGTTTAAAGCTTAATACATTTACACAAGTCTTATAGTATTGAAGGCACAGCCGGTACAAGGCTTAAAAGTACAGTGCATTTAGAAAAAAAAAAAAGCAAGAAACTATACAGAAAAAAAAAAAAAACAAAGTTCACAGCGTCAAGTCGAAGCAATACAGAGGACAAAATGAAGACTACTGCAGTGTTTTAGCGCTGGCTAGCAGGTGCTCTGCTAGGAGTCAGTGAGGGATGCATCTCGTGACCATACAAATGTATATGTAACTGAAAAAAATGAAGATTGAAGGTTGATAAATGAGACCCAGCCATTAGTTTCCCCCAGAAGTGTTCACATTCAAAGATTTGTCCTGTTTGAACGAAGGCTCAGCACAGGAAAAACAAAAAACAATCACCCACTACTAAACTTTAGCAATTATTCATCTAGGCACTATCCTGATTTTTGATAAGATTTAAAGAAACAGTTTGAAAATTTAAGGAAATATGCTAACCTGCAGAGAATAAAATCGGGAGATTTATACCAGTCTGGTTTTTGTCTGTAAATATGTAGCTAGGCCTACAGCTAGCAGCTGGTTAGCTTTGCGTAAAGACCATAAACAGCCAGTATGGCTTGTCCAAAGTTAAAAAAGTCAGCCAACAACTGTAAAGCGAACTATAAACATTGTATCATCGATATTTGTTCATTGTGTACAAAAAACCAAGGTGTAAAAATGGAACATATTGGTTTTACGGTAGTTACGTGCTAACTATTTCTTGGTCAAATGCAGTAAGCTAACTTCTCCCTGGAGTCTTGTATGAACTTTCCAGGCAACCATAAAACTACAAATTGTTATTTTTACACTTTAGTTTTCATACTGTAATGTGTTGTTTAGCTGCTACTAGTTAGCTTTTGTCACCTTGGGTCAGAGCAAGGTAACCCTTTCCCTGCTTCCAGTTTTTATGCTAAGATAAGCTAACTGTCTTTCGGCTGTAGCTTCATAATAAGCTACAGACATGTACGACATATCAATTTTGGTATCTAACACTAAGACCCGGTAGGAAGGCAAATAAATGTATTTTCTTTAACTATCGTAGCGAGATTAACTTATTTTTTGCTTGAAGAAACTACTTCAGTACTTAAGTGAAGTAACTATTATTCTAGATGACGCCTGTAAAGCCTTCTGGCTCACTGAGGTCCTGTTATACCATAATTCCTGACAAGTACTTCCTCAGATTTCCATCGGTTGAGTCATTGGGGTGGATATTGACATAAGTCAGGGCAGGGGGGAAATAACATTCATGAAATTGCGACCAGTCTGAGATGAGATTTAAAATGAGATGAGAAGTGTGACCTCCAGTCAACTTCTTTGCATGAAAAGAAATTCAGAGGCTGAGAGACGTCCTTTAAAATGAGAAAACACCAAGCACAATTGGAAAGTACACGAGTAGATAAACTAAAGTAAACAAAGAAATGTCTAATGCAATACTCTTCTCAGAGAGCAAAGCTTCAGAGTGAAGCTCCTGTTTCTTCATTTAATAAATGCAAAGGAACAGGCGTCAGATCAGAAGTGTGACCAGACTCGGAGGAAGTCAGACCCCTGTGTGGTTCATCATCAGAGTTTATGGCTGATTTTGTTTGGTCCTTGTCTGGCCTAGCTCGGCCTGGTTTGGCCCAGTTCACTCTCGGAGCTCGGGATGTTATCAGGACTTATGGGAGCTGGAGCAGAGCAGCAGAGGGGAGGGAGCGTCCATGTTGGGTAAAGGCATAGGGATGTGTCCATTCAGCAGTGAGGGGAACTGCAGCGGAAGAATCAGAATTAGAGGTGGAAAACACTGGCAATAAACAGTACAAACCTCTACAGACTGTTTCATGAGATTTTTAGCCTGATGTGGCATTTGAGAAGAACACCAAAGGCAAAAACTGCAGAGGAAATTTGGTTGACAAAATTGAATAAATAAAAAATCATGGGATTTTAAATAGAATTTTAAGCATGTGAAAAAGAAACCTGCCACTTTTTATTACTCAAGCTCGTATGTGAACAATTGGGTTATGTGATTATGTCAACTTTCAAATCATTCTGGTGGCAGATGGTGATGTTTGTCAGATATTTTAAATCTTACAGAAAGGTTCTGTAAAGAAAATTGATTTGGTTAAATAACTTGCATTATTGTGACTTTACACTGATTTAAACTATAGGGTTGTTTAAAACAGAGTATATTGACTTCATGATCATTAATAGAGGATTAAAATATAGTAGTCCCACTACTAATATTACGGCAATGATAAGAGTAAGGTTAGTCCATGCTTTCACAGCATTACTTGCTCAAAAATACAAGTCAATTCATCTTCTGTCTAAGCCATGGATGTATTATTTAGAACTGAATAATGGACCTAAAGATGGCGCCTATTCAGTCCGATGAGAATTGCTCATCCAGCGCGTACACCCAAAAAAAAAAAGAAAATAAGTTTTTAGTTTCTGTGATAATTCTATCGCACAAAAAATTAAGATGACTCTTTACCTCCTCATCAATTTTTACTTCATATAGGTCACAATTTTTTTTAATTGCTTTTCTTTGCTCGAGAAGTTTTACATGAAACATAAGTCAAAATTGACATTGTTTGCCGTCTCTTTTATAATGGTGAGCCCTGGGTAAAAACGCTTTGAAGGCCACAGGGGGAAATTTTCACTACAATACCGCCTGAGGCCACTAGGGCGGAGCCATATTCAGGTCTATTTAATACATTCCTGGTCCTAGCTGTTTGAATTTTGTTTCAAACCTGTGCAACACATGATTTATCTATTTTCTGCAGTCTTCTAGTCTGCCTGCTGCTGCAACACGGGAGAAGTGCTTTTGCTTAAATTACACCGTGGGGACTTAGAACCTGGTAGCATACCACGTTACAGGGACCGAGCCACATTGTGGGGACATAAATGCTGGTCATTAGACGCTGAACAATTTATTTTGGGGTCGTGTGTGTGTGTTTGTGTCAGAGAGTTGTAATGGGCGGGAGGGGATCCTGACCAACCGGCCCTCTCCCTTTCCCCCTAGCCAACAGGAAGTTGCCCCCTCTTCTTGTCCGCACCAGAACGGAAACATCTGTAGCTTATTTTGAAACCCTGGCACACTGTGAATCACACATCCACTAAAACACACACACAACAGCTATGGAGGTAAATCTGCGGTGTGAAATGAAAGATCCTGTAGTTATGACGGAGGGATTTGCTGTAAGTAGAGTATTATAGGCAGACAGAGATTCTGTATCTATCACCACCAGAGTAAGCCGGTGTTTTCTCTGAAAGGCTGGTACAGAAAATAAAAGTCTGTTTGTCCTATTTACACAGAACTGGTAGAACGGAAAGCATTAGAGCTTATTTGAGAACAGATTTTGTGTAATTTCCACAAAACTCTGTTCACAGGAGGACGGAGGTAGTTCACAAATATAAAGATAAGGAAAATCCACCAACGTGAGGACATTCTAGTCTATTCTGTCTTTATTTGGTTGGAACAACCCAAACCTTACCTGAAAGAGGGGGGCATGGCTCTGCAGTTGGGCAGGGCTGAGTGGTCCCACTGGACTGAGGCTGGACCAGAAATGGATATTGGAGAGTAGAGGACTGGGAGTGAGCAGCAGACCAGACGGAGTCTACATTGACAAAAACCCAAAATGAAATGTCAGAGGATAAACACACGAAGATGGAAACGATGGTGTTTACTCTGGCAATAAGTCCACAGAGCAGTACACAGTCTGTGGTGAAGTTGTCATATCATTCAGTCTCACCCAGAGCTCAAGGCCAAGTCTGCCCTCTAGTGAACTCACGTCTTCCAGACAGACTGACTTGGCAGACTGACTCCACGCAGGTCAGGAAGCTTCACTCATACAGTATTCATGAGATCTATTTTCTTCTGTCTCGTCTTCCTTCCGTCTCTTCATATTTAACCAAGGCCAGTTTGGTTTTCTTTATGGTTCTGGCATGAGAACAGAAGACTCTGCTCTATTACAACAGTCAGTAAAACGTTTAGGAACAAGAGGTTCTTGACTGCATTTGTGTTTATATTCTTACTGCAAAGATAAATACAACCACTTCGTTCAACTTTTTTAAATCCTGTTTCAAATGCTGGGGTTGAGAGAGTACTTAGCTGAAACATGCACAGTTTAGGATCATCAAGTAAAAATGTCCGTACTTGAGTTGAAGGAAAATCCTCTTTTGGTAGCTGAAAGATTATTCTTTCAAGTTTATAAAAAACTACGTACTACAAAACTACATAGTTTTCATTCTTTTGTGACCAAAAACATTGTTCTGAAGCTCGATTCTGACGCTGTTCTGTAGAAATTTTGAATGAATAATAAATATATAATGACAATTTTGAGCAATCTGTGTCAATTTCAGGCTTAAAAACAACTTCTGGTTGGTCCCACCCACCTCCGATTTAAGCAACACCCATTTTTTTGGCCCATTCTATGTAAACAAACAGATAACAGATAATTAAGTTGGTTGAACAGATAGAGAAACAGATCATGGTGAACCAGCTCATCCCTACTATATGCCTAATTCTGCTACAAGTCAAGGAAATCTTGGTCGGTTTAAGGCACCGACCATGACCTTTGCTCCAGGTCAAAGTTTGTAACCTCTTCATGCTACACAAAGATGGAACATATATGCAGTTATTTATATACATAAACATATAATCATGTAAACACCCAAGAAATCAGGAGTGCCTTTTTTAGAAATGTGTGTCTAGGTGAAAGTAAACAGCAGCAACAGCATGGTGATAATAATATGGTCTGCATCAGGTAAACACTGTACGCTAACTTTGAGCACCAAGCATCGATGACGTAAACACAGAGTCCACCTCTCCTCACCCTGTGCTTCTGTCTCCTATGATCACCCTTCTAATAGAGGAAGCTGTGTCTATCTCTTCCTATCAAAAGATACAGAGCTGTGCTTCAGCTAGATTGATCTTTACTTTGTTTGAACTTTCACTTACACTTCTGCTTTTGCTGATTTACCGGCCAGATCAAGCTCACAGCTTGACTAGCATGAAACCAGTTTAGGCCACTCAAGACAGGCAAGAAGCAGCCACTTTGAACTGGTTTCTGGTGGACAACAGAATTAACTGCAGGCACTGTTTTCTAACACTGGAACTAAAATCAGAACCAGATCTGTCTTGAGAAAAGTTCATCTGGTTTGAAAATTCTGAAGACTCTTGCGGTGGTTAAAGCTCAGGTGCTCCTTAAAACCCTCTCATACGAATTGTTCAGTGATGAGTGAAATGTTTAGCAAACACTTTTTCCATTAATTATGTATGGTACACTCAGCAGCCTATCATTTCTCAGTCAGAATAAAAGCGTCAGCTGAATGCCTGAATGTAGTCAGACTGTCCTGGTTTGGTCAGTGAGTTCTTGCCAGTGAATCAGGAGCTTCAGGAGCATATGGCTTCACTTATGAACCTCCTCCCTCCCTCCCTCGCCTCCTCCCGTCTTTCCGCTCACCTCTTTCCATCTCCTCCCTGTCTACAAGCTTAACTTTCTTCATCCCCCAAAACGCATGCAACGTCCTTCCCAGTCTTTTTCTCCCCCTGAATCTTTCTCCACCTAAAACCACCTGTATTTACAGAAGAACTGTGAGTGCAGTGGTGTGAATAAATATGTTATGTCATGTTGTACCTGTGCGGTGAGGAAGGCAGGGGTCAGGGACCCTGAAGGCAGTGCCGGGCTGTTAAGAGCAATGGAGACGAGGTCACTTCCTGTCAGGAGGAGGGAGGAGGCGGAGATTTCCAAGCCTTTGGGTTTTCTGCTTTTAAAAGGCCCGTTATTGGCCAATCCCCTCCTCTCTGGTGTTGTCGTGCTCTGTGACCTCACCCTCTCCCTCTGACCAGATGACAGGTTCAGAGGTTGAGCGCTCTGATCTGAATCGCCAGTCTCTGTTATCTGGCCCCGCCCCCTCCACAGTGTGTGGGTGGGGCTTTGTGGCGGGGAGGAGGAGCAGGAGGAAGAGCGTGCCGGCTGAGGAGACGGCCTGGAGGAATGGGAGGTCTCAGCCGAGGACGGCGGTGGGGTGGATGGTAGGGAGGAGTGGCCACGGTTGGTTATGAATCGGATGACAGAGGAGCTGTCGTCATGGCGATCAGATCTGGGCTCCATCTTGATCGGCTGGTGCGGTTCTAAGGAGTGTTGCAGGGAGCTGACGGTGAAGGAGGAGTACAGGCCGGAGTGGAGGTACTGGTTTCTCCCGCCTCCATCCTCGTCTTCAAGTTCAGGCTCTGACATCACACCACCACTTTCCTCACTGATGCGGCCCGACTCCACCATGGCGGGGTCCATCTTCAGAATCTCAGGAAACGACACGAACTTGTAGACAAACTTCTGGCCGATCACCTTCTTGATGATGTTCTGCAGAGGAGACAAGACATCTTTATTCTAAACACTTTTAATAATATAACATCATCGAACCAGTCAGACAGTTTCATATCATTTTTTAATAGTTTTGAAATGTACATGTTGCGTACTTTGTCGTAGTAGTAGCGCAAGGCTCTGCTCAGCTTGTCATAGTTCATGTTGGTCTTGTTCTTGCGCAGCCCCCAGAGTTTGGCCACCTCCTCGGACTTGAGGAGCTTGAACTCGCCGTCGTTGGACGTCCAGCAGATGAGATGTTTGTGGCTTTGGTCGAGAAGCAGCTGCAGCAGGAACTGCCAGAGTGTGATGGAACTCTCCATGATGGGATGACACCAGAGAGCGATCTGCAGAGGAGTAATAAAATTACCGCATATTGCTTTGTACTCTCAAGAAGTCATTAGGACATTTTTATTACAAACAAGATGGATTGCCTTGGGTGGAGTAAAAGAAAAATCAATTCCAACATTTTTATCCTCAAGAAAGGGGATCAGAAGGGGCTGATTGGGAAAGTGGTCCACATTTAAGGAAGGGTTAACACTGAAGCAGCATTAACAGATTTTTTTGGCCACTTGGGAGCAGCAGAACATATTTTTACCTTATTTTATATCACCTGTTATCGCCAATGTGTTAGCAAACAATTGCCCTTGTTAAGCAAACATGGACTTTCAAACATTAACATTCATTTGGAGTCATGGTTCTGGCCAAATAGTGTAAAAAAGTGGCACATTCACCCCTTCTTTAGCCAAATTCAAAACCCGACCAGGAACCAGGAAATTACCTGGCTCTTTAGCTACTACTGTATATGCTCCACTATTTTCACAAGCTAGTCACTAACTTTGTCTTTCTTTTCTTTAGTGTTGAACAGGTAGTGTACAGAGGGTTTATCAGAGCCTCTTTTTTTTGCAAACAGCTGCTGGGAACTGGTTTGATGAGAGTGGTGAGACTCTCCAAAACGTGTCCAAAAAACAATCAAAACAATGATATAATAATTGGATGGTGAAAATAAAGCAGAAACTACACAGGTTTTCGACGCCCTTAAGATTTAAACTTAAGTTGAAATAACGTCACACATTCTCAGACTGTTTGGGAAATCAGACGCCGCAGAAGACATAAAAAGAAGGAAGGAAAGAAAGAAAAGGAGGGTAGGTGGGCAGGGAGGAGCAGGAACTGTCAACGTCAACACAAATGCGAACCACGACGCTTCCTCTGATGCAAAGTCCACTAAAAACCACAAGCATTACAGTGCTGCCCATGCCCACTGCCTCCACTTCTCTGACTGGGACTTTCCTGCACTAAACACCGAAACTCACAAACGGACAACAACACAAACATATAAACAACACCAAAGCCTCAAGTCCATTTTGCTGTGTCTCTCTGACCACTAACAAAACAAGAAGTCTCTATCCCACACGTATGAACTCAGCTCACGCTCGTCTGTCTGGTGGACTCACACACTTTGGCTGCCTTCCAAAGCAGGATGGCGGCAGTAGTAAATACAGTAGTGAGTGAAGCTGCCATTAATGCTCAGGGTTGCCCTTACTTCACCTCCTTAGCCCATTTAAATCTCAGATAGAGAGGGTTTTACATATATATTCTTCCATTCAGGGCATGGGGTCACTGAATGGTTTGATTAAAGGTGCAACACATGTAAGAATGTACACTTGTTCAATATAAGCTCCCGGTATCTGGAGTTAGCTTAAGGCCACTAGCTGCACGGCTAACTGAGCTAACTTGCTAACGGCAGCTAGCTACAGCCATAAATAGCTACAGGAAAGAGTATAGTGAGCAGCAGTTAGTGGTTCCTCAGGTGATATGCTGCTATATTTGTTTGCAGTGACCTTCAACAGGTGGCCAATTCCTACATATCGCACCTTTAAAAGACAACACCCACCCCAGCCTAAGTCTGCTCACTATGCTGCCGTCTGGCAAAAGATACAGAAGTATCCGCTGCCGTAGCACCAGACTACAGAGCAGCTTCATTCTTCAGGCTGTGAGACTCCTCAATCCATCCTCAACACCCAATCATATTTTTTTTTGTTATGTAGCATAAAGGGACTTCAACTGACTTTTCTTTCGAAAACCCTGGTGTTGTAAAATGACTTTTAAATGAACATTTGAATCTTTTTAGAACCTCTGAATTTAGTTTTTTCCTGTAATAAAGGACATATTATACACATATATATGGTTCAAATGATTTTAGGCTCAGGGATGTTGTGAAGACTGAATATGCTGTAACTCACGTTTTACTTACAAAATTTGGTTTCTTCACAGCTTACCTGCTAACAATCGAGACACTGTTGTTACACTTTTAAAAATGTGATTGAATTTGCTGTATTTCTTGTTATTTCGCCGTTATGTTGTCACATATT